>NW_027361830.1:17680000-17712500 GCF_039654945.1 Dendrobates tinctorius
CCAGTAAGGCGAATTTAAACAATAAGGGAAACCTGGGAAGCATTAACAATGGTGGGCCCTGCGATAGGGAATAGGGAAGTGGAGACCTCCTGAGCTCCCATGAGCCAGTGTCTCTGCACTACTAACGTTCCCTATGCCGGTTCCACACCGGGTGGCCACAGGAACCTAAAAACCCTAACTCGCCCTGACCTAAACCCTGACTAGGGAATTGGTCGGTGCGGAAACTAATCCCACCACTGCACTAAAACACACATGAAGAAAGATGACAAAACAGGGGAAACACCATTCAGCTTTCCTCTGTTGCATATGCTCCTAGCAACAGAGCACACCACCTGCGTGCATCTTCTCCTCCACCCGGATCCATCACCCTAACCGGATCCATCACCATAGTGCAGCCTTGGAGCAGAGTCCATCACCATTTGCAGCTGCCCAGTAAACAGAGTCCCAAGGATGAGTCCAGCTTCTGCCAAAAAGTCCAGCATGCTCGAGTCCAACTTTTCTGCCAATAAGTCAAGCATGCTTGAGTCCAGCTTTCAGCAACCAAGTCCAGCATGCTGAGTGCAACTCTCACCATAGTCGCCACTCCACCAAGCCATGCAAGCACTTCCTGCTGACACCATAAACTGCGACTCCACCATGCCATGCCAGCCCTTCTTGCAGACACCAACGATGAACTCCACCAATCCATGCCATCAGTATGTACATTTAACCTGTCAGATCCACTTCGGATCATGACAGCTGCCTTTCTGCCTGGCAGATACAGATGGTTTCGGAAAGGTGATGGCCGTCGCAGTTCCTCAGTACCAATTGCCCAGTTGTTATTACTTTTCTAAGAAAGCTGTGCCTACGCTGCACCAGCATGTTGCAGACAATATCACCCATTCCTTGACTAAATCTCCATCTGCCAGGGTGCATTTTACCAGAGACACTTTGACAAGTAAGCATGGCCAAGGGCATTACATCTCACTGACTGGGCTCTGGGGAACTCTGGTGGCTGTGGGGGCAGGCACTGCTCCACAAGCCTTGGAATCCTCAAGGATTGCAGGACAAACCTCTCCATTTCACACTTCCTCGACTACTTCTGCCTCCTCCTCTATCTCCTCTAGGGTCTCCACTTGCGCCTTCAACCTCTGCCTTAATGAGACACGCATTCCAACAGTGCACAGCGAATCCCCACCACCTCCATACTGCGCAGCCAGTACTCACCCCAATTGGGCAGGATTTAAATTGATATACCTTGGAGATCGCAGTCTTACAGCTGAAGAGTTGTAGACAGCTCTCCAGGCTGAGTTTGATCAATGGCTGTCTCCGCTGAAATTGCATCTAGGGAAGACCGTGTCCAATAACGGTGCAAACCTGGTGGCGGCCCTACTGTGAGACAAACTCACACATGTGCCTTGCATGGCTCACGTCCTCAACCTGGTGATACAGCATTTTCTCTGTCACTATCCTGACCTGGGTGAACTGCTCCAGAAAGCATGTAAGCTGAGTGCTAATTTCCACAGTTCGCACCCCTCAGGTCGACTTACATCGATACATAGGTCTTTGTCCATGCCAGTTAACAGGATGATATACGATGTGCCGATACAGTGGAATTCCACTCTGCATATGTTGCAGCGACTGTGGCAGCAGCAACGAGCCCTGACACAGTATGTCATGTTGTATAGCCTGAGCTAATGCAGTACAGACGTGGCACATATCATGTTTACAAAGTGGGAACAGATTAAAGACCTCTGCACCCTTCTGCACAGTTTTAAAATGGCTACTTAGATGGTTAGCAATGACGACACCTTCATCAACATCAGTATTCCGGTTATATATATGATAGCAGACTTTGAATAGCCTGCGGAAGGAGAGTGGTCCCAGAAGAAGAGGTGGAAGCAGAGCAGGATGCCGAAGGGATAACATTGTCTCTAAGTTCCAGACTGTCGTCACACAAGTGGGTGCCAAGGGAGGGTGGTTTACTGTGATCGAGGAGAGCTGGTGATAGCAGACAAACTTTTATCAAAGGTGCAAGATCCAAGGAACAAATAAAGGATGAAGAGCTGATGAGCGAGCAACTGTCAGATGAAGAGGATAATACTTCACTCTCTCTTGTTCTTGGTTGGCGGGGGTTAGATGAGACGAGCCTCATTGTTACTCAGCCACCAACACAGCATGGGCTTGGACCTCATGGTAGAGCCCTACACATGAGTGCCTTCTTGTGCTCTATCTGCAACATGATCCCCGTACTGTTATGATTAGGAATACTGCTGACTACTGGGTTGCCACTCTGTTAGATCCACTTTATAAAACCAAATTTTTCCAGATGCTTCCAACCCTGGAAAGGGACCCACGAATGTTGGAGTATCGAAACACGCTTTAATACAACTTTTAGAGAGCTTTTCCCCAAGACAGCAGTGAAGCAAACAGTTTGCCTTGCAGCTCTAGATTTCCAACCTCCGGCAAGTCAATTCGTCAATGCCAAAATAATAGCAGCAGCAGCAATGGTGGAAGTGGAAGAAGCAATTTCTGTGAGTCCTTTGACACTTTTTGTAGACCAGCTCGTGCACCAGCACAGCAGAGTCCAAGTCTTACATGTGATGAACAAATGAAGAGGATGGTGCACCATTTAGAGCCAATGTAATTTCTAAAATTGAGTCACTTGATGGGGAATTCCACTCTGTGGGAACTTAGGGGCTCTGCATAAGGAGTCCACAAAGTATTTTATGTTTATTGGTCTCCAATAGTCAAATAGCGCTCTTTCCCTCCCGAGTCTAGCTGTGTGACTAATCAGTACTGTAAAGCCACATATGGGGCGTTGCAATGGGCAGCAGAAATTAATTTTGGTGCCATTTTTATGCATTGCCACCTGGCGCTGGCACTCTGGCAGGACAGGTGGGCACTCTGGCAGGATAGGCGGGCACGGCTGGAACTCTGGCAGGACAGGCGGGCACGAGTGGTATGTGGGAACAGGTTGGGAGCTGTTCATATGAGAGGTGCAGGAACTGGTTCAGGAAGGATAGAAATATAGACAGGTATGAGGGAACAGGTTTGGACCTGTTCACACTGGAGAAGCTGGTACTGACTTAGAACCAGTACAGATGGGTAGGACAAGGATCCGCAAGATATGGAACGGAAGTAAAGCAGAACTGAAGGATTGCGGAGCGGAGAAGAACCACAAGGATGCGGAGAGGAACTGCAGTTTGCAGCAAGAGGTTCTGCAGCAGCAGGAGCGGAGCAAAGCGGAACCGCAAGGTATGTGGAGAGGAGCTGCAGCAAGAAGTTCTGCAGCAGCAGGGGCGGAGCAAAGCAGAACCACAGAAAAAAACGCAGAACTGCAAGAGTGCGGAGCAAAAGGCAGAAACGCAGGAGTGCAGAGCACAAGCAGAGCTGCAAAAGTGCGGAGCACAGGCAGAGACGCAAGATTGCAGACCACAGGCAGACGGAGAGGACACCAGGATAAACACGGTAGGGAAAGGAGCCACAGACTAGGAGACCAACAGAGAGTGGTTAGGTCTGAGTTCAGACAAGGTCAGGAACAGGAATATGATAACATATAGGAATAGGACACAGTACACACAAGGACGGACACAGGAACAAATCGCTTGGAGACACAGGACAGAATGGCGGGGTATGAGAAGGAGCAGGTAGGGACCTGTTCACACAGCAGGTGTAGGCAGGAGAGTGGTGTATGCTGGAACAGGATCTGGACCTGTTCACACAGGAGGTGCAGGTATAGATATAGGCAGGAAGGAGTGGAATATGGAGGAACAGGTTTAGACCTGTTCACAAAGGAGGTGCAGGTAGGCAGAGCCGCAGGAGTGCGGAGCAGGCAGAGCCGCAGGAGTGCGGAGCAGGCAGAGCGGCTAGGGAGCCGTGCGGAGCAGGTAGAGTGGCTAGGGAGCCATGCAGACAGAGTGGCTAGGGAGCCATGCAGACAGAGCGGCTAGGGAGCCGTGCAGACAGAGCGGCTAGGGAGCCGTGCAGACAGAGCGGCTAGGGAGCCGTGCAGACATAGCGGCTAGGGAGCCGTGCAGACAGAGCGGCTAGGGAGCCGTGTAGACAGAGCGGCTAGGGAGCCATGCAGATGCACAGATAAAGCTGCGAGGGTGCAGATGCACAGATAAAGCTGCGAGGGTGCAGATGCACAGATAAAGCTGTGAGGGTGCAGATGCGCAGATAAAGCTCCGAGGGTGCAGATGCACAGATAAAGCTCCGAGGGTGCAGATGCACAGACAGGAGAGACACAAGGAAAGACACGGCAGAGAAGGAACCACAAACAAGGAGACTGACAGACAGAGGTAAGACTGAGTTCAGACTGAGACACCGGGACAAAGACACAGGGACCAGGATATTCTGCCTCCTGGCAGGCGGACAGAGAACAGACAAGGGCTCCAGGTGATTGGTCAGGGACAGATTACACAGGTGCACCCTGACTGCATAAGAACCAGAGAGTTCAGGCACCGCCCCCCTATACACACAGTCTGGAAACATGGAGAGCAGAGGCACAGAGCTGGCAACAGACAGAATTCACTGCATGGCTTGAAGCAGAAAGTAAGTTGGTGTGCGGGGGATGGGAGGCCATGCAGTGATGCCAGCAGGGTTGTTACACTCTCCACCTGGTTCTTTGTGCTATTTGGTCATTATGTTATATGATGTATTTTTTTTGTGTAATCTCGATGATTTTGTGCTTTTTTTCTTTTTTTGTGACTGGATATTACGTACTTGTCATCTATGCATTGTATATGAGGACTTGTTATGATTGTTTTATATCTCTGTCTCATATCTGATACAGCAGACCGATGAAGGCCTGTTGTGGGCCGAAACGTTTCTGAGACTGCACATAATAACATTTTCTTTCAAAAAGGATCATTCAAGTTGAGTGCCAAGTTACTATTTGTTATTTTTAAGCTGCAATGATCCTCTTTGAAATATGCAAATTGTGTCTTCAGATAGAAAGAGGACTAGAACTCTAGTGCCACCTAAAGGAAATAGCAATTATAAAAGTCAATATCTACTGTCTCACGAGCCTTGTCACATGACTTAGGATAAAAGCCAAAACCAAAATCTCAATTTACAGATTTATCCTGAGTCATGTGACAAGGCTTGTTAGTGAGTCGATATCACATTGTCAATAGCATTGTCTTATGTGTTCAGTAATGGAGAGAATAGGAGTAGATGTGCTCCAATAGAATGAGTGAAACAGGGTCACATGTGAGAAATGGGAGGGGTGATTGGACTCCATGTCAGGGCTGGCAAGTGGCCCATAGTTATAAAGGGAATAATGTGACGTTCATGTTAAAGAAGAGCAGCCCTGTCAAATAAAGCGGGTTTAGTGTGGAGAAATATCAAATTCTGGATATATTTGTAAATCATTAGTTAGGATATGTAATATATATGCGGATACTCTTTTTTCAAACATACTGCCCTGTATGGAAACATTACATTGATGATGAGTTTTGCATCTGGACAGGGTCACCAGATTCCTTAGACACATTTTTTAATAATCTAAATAAAGCTTGGACAGGTCTCACCTTCACTATTACCAGTAGCAAGGCACAGATCAGTTTTTTGGACACTATGATCATCAGGGATGACCAGGGTAATCTTAGTTCGGATTTGTACACAAAACCAACGGATAGGAATAGTTTCCTCCATTATTCTAGTCTACACCCACCTGCAGTGAAAAAGGCAATTCTCAAATCCCAATTTAAAAGAGTAGAAACACACAGGGCAATGTTGATTGACATGTTCAGCCGGGCACTTCCGGTTTACTACTTCCGGTCGGCGCGATCTTAGTCCCGCCTCACCAGCATATAAACATGCCGGTTATGGCTATTTGAGCTGTCATACAAGTGGTGGATACCGCGTTTTGATCTACACACCCCAACCGACCTCCACAAGGTAAGCGTTCCTGATTAATAGCGCGCCCTTTCTTTTTCACCACCACTGCTGTTACTAGTATTTACCTGTGCTCCTGCTGTATTACAGTTTAAGGGGATACCACTACATTGATTACACCGCTTATCTTGTGCTCCCTCTCAGCTACAGTCCTGGATGGACCTCTGGTTCAAGAGCACTTAGTTTTTCATATCAAACGCCTGTCTTACATGGTAAGCAGTGATGTGTCAGCCTGTCTTCAGTTTACTGATACTGCCATGCTCAGCTCTTATTGTGATGCACTCTGTCTTATTATTAGCCCTTTATGGGCATTGAAACTTAAAGCATTATAAAGAAAAAGAAAAAGCAGGTATATTTTATCTTTACCCTCTCCTGACTATTTCAGGCCAAGCATCTCACAATGTGCATCATCCTAATTTGAATCCAAGGAGTTAGATACCACACCAAAATCAATATATTGAGTCTGGCTAGTTTACCAGGTATATATTACCCACGAGTCCTTATCATTTTGCCCACCGTTGTATATTTCTTAATGTTATCTTTACTTATATTATAGCCCATACGCAAACAGTATCAAGTGAGTGCACAGTGCACACCTGCACCAACCTTGATAGCAGGTATATTTAGAATAGCAATCTCTTTAAGACCTTGATTACTATGAACCACAATTATCTTACCTTGCTGCACTTACCTATTTAGGAATCAATATATACGAAATTTTGGACCTGCATTTAGTCACCACACTGTGACATCAGTCAGGTAGGCCACCTTTTTAATAATCACCTTTTTTTCTCTCCACCTGGTTCTTTGTGCTATTTGGTCATTATGTTATATGATGTATTTTTATGTGTAATCTCGATGATTTTGTGTTTTTTTTCTTTTTTTGTGACTGGATATTACGTACTTGTCATCTATGCATTGTATATGAGGACTTGTTATGATTGTTTTATATCTCTGTCTCATATCTGATACAGCAGACCGATGAAGGCCTGTTGTGGGCCGAAACGTTTCTGAGACTGCACATAATAAAATTTTCTTTCAAAAAGGATCATTCAAGTTGAGTGCCAAGTTACTATTTGTTATTCATTTGGGTCAGGGTAACCTACTTGTGCACCCTGCGGTAGTGCCACGCTATACTTATCACATTGCAGCTTAAAAGTCTTGACACCTTGGCCTGTCAGGCTTGACATGTCACTCTCCTCAAAAAGAAATGTTACATTTAAGAAGCATGACGCCACTGTCATAAGAGACTTGCAATACAAAAAAACAATGCAAATCAACCAATTTCTAAATTAACTGGCTTTATAATTTATTTACTTTACTTTTATAGAGCTATTAATTCCACAGCACTTCATAGACATTATCATAGCTGTCCTCATTGGGGATCACAATCTAAATTCCCTATCAGTATGTGTTTGAAGTGTAGGAGGAAACCATAGAACCCAGAAGGAACTCACACATCCATAGGGAGAACATACAAACTGGTTGCAAATATACGACTACAATTAACAACATCAAAAATAACCCCATGCATAATATAAGTGATAATCATTTAATATTTTAATGGAAGGCTATTTCAAAATGTTCATCTTCTCTTGACAATCACAGGAAACCAGAAGTGGTGAATTATTTGCAGATTAATTACAAAATGTGTTATAATAAATTTCTATGACATAATGGAAAACCATTTAAAAGCATTAGATAGCAAGAAATTCACATGTGTACATTAGCCAAATGAGCTTTTCTAACCATTAGAGCACTTAACGGTAAGTACCATGCTTTCCTATTATGGCAATATTATTATAATTAATTAGATATTTTGTTTTAAAGCATCATGCTTTTAAAAGACATTGAGTGCTGTATAATAGCACTTCAGCTACCCACACTGTACCTTGCTTCAGACAGAGTAAATAACAGTTTATTTTGGTAACCGCTGAGTGATATCAACAATTATATTGAAAAAAGTCCTTTCTTTAGGCTTTATCATCTTGGGGATTTAAAAGCACTCCAGGTTTCTGAAAACCTCAGGTCAACTAGAAATGTATATGCAGTATAAATCTTTTAAAGAACATCAAAAGAATTTAGCAGAGCTGAAATATGACTTACTGCAAATGAAAACATGTCTTTTGAAATGCAACAAATATAATTCTTATAAATGTTTAAATTATAGCTAAATGTGACACGATAAAAATTCAAACACATTTTCTCACATTCCTTACGAATGCACAGTTTTGCGGCATTATATACAATAACTACAGACAGTATGTTCTGGAGTACATAGGTGACCTTGCACCATAGTGTTACAAGGGATGCAACAAGTAACAATGGGGCTCAATAGTAACATTTGGAATAGGCTCCATTAGGGCATAATATGCTTTAAATTGGAATATATTTGCAATAAAAAAACTATGCATATTCATACTTCAATAAATAACTACAAAAATACCACTGTTGCAATACAAGTAAGCCACATACAGTACTCCTATACAGAATGAATGTTTACATCCAGTAGCTTACCACTGACGTCACATCTTGTTAGTCATTTTCTTCTTCACCTTGTCAAACCTTCATGTCGATGTCTTTACGCCATGACTCAGACTCTGCAAAGTTTACTGCACTGATCACCGAGCCCTGAAATAAAAAATGGTCACATACATGTACACATTTGATTCCTGAATAAGTAATCCCCCACCTGGCACTGCTGAACACAGACATGCACTCACCATAATACAGTATATAATTAGCTGATATGGAACCCTCCATTACAAATGTAAATACATAACCTACCACTGTGCTCCCTGTTACATATGATTAATTTTTCCCAGCCCAATAAATATATAAATTGATAAGCCACTGTACTCTTTCTCCCAAATTCAATACTTGTCACTCTCCTGCATCCTCAATATCCCACCACTGTGCACCTCCCTCCTTGGCCATGTTTGTTGTCATGTCGCAACTCACAGGGTTTGTAGGCATTGTGCTACTCTCTACTGTCTCATGCAGACACTTCCAGCATTGCTACAGTCTCCTGTTGCTGGATAGTCTCCGCCCAGCTATTGAGAGGAGCGGCCAGACTCTGCAGGAATTTAACCACTGTGTTCTGCAGAGTTTTTCTTCACTGGATTATTCCCTGCCAGCAGTGTATATATTAGGCAGCTCCTCACCCTATTCCTTGCTTGAGCTCAAGACCTAGCTGCAGTTAATCCCAAGTTTCCTGTCTAGCTGCATGTTTGTTTTTGTCTCTCCGGTTACTGACTCGGGATGTTTATTAATTTAGTCTGACCTCTCAGCTCCTGACCACGGCTTCATTCTTTGAATTTGAGCTGCCTACCCTGTAATTGGACTGTCTTGTCAAAACTCTGTCTTCATCATCTGTGACTCATTTTTATGCCTTTGACATGATGATCAGCTTCTGCAGGTTCACGGTCTTCCCTGAAGTTGCACCTCGTGACTACCCTTACGGCTCAAGCCTATTCTCACCATCATAGGCTCTTAGTGAAGACCATATAGTCCCTTAGTTACATCCCTCCAGGATAAACCCAGCCAGTGGCACAGTGGGTCAAACCCACCTTTGTCACATCTCTGAGCACTTTGCATCTTGTATTTCTGCGCACTCCAAAAAGCTTGCATTTCTGTAGTATGACAGTACCGGAGGATTATGGCTTCCTTGTCAATTCGTGTTTGGTTCTTCTTAAAGTTTTGTCAGGTAATATGCATCTTTTTTCTCAACTTTTTTTGTGACCTTGTTTAATATTTGCAAAAAAACTTTTGATGGCTCTGTGTTCACATCCCAATATCTTAGCAATATCAAGGTGGCTGCATCCCTCTTTATGGCTTGTAACATTTGTTAACTTTTCAGTGTCAATTAAATCATTTTTTACCCATTTTGCCTGAGGAAAACAGGCTGCGTAACAATTCTGTACACCTTGATATAAAGGTTGTTTATATATTTAGGCCTCACCCACCCTCATTTCGCAAATGCATATAAACTGATCTGCTTCATCCAATAAGCATTAAAGTTTAGACTGCTTGGAGTTGGAAAATTTGCATAAAAATGATGAAGCGATTAAAATACTCATTTGCCTAAATCCATTTAAGGCCTTTGTAGGCACATAGAGAGTTGAGTCACTAGCGTTAGACACCATCCTTATTGGGTACATATTGTAATGGTTGGATGGCTTATTATTGATGAATGCTGCCACTATGAGAAGATGGAGCAGCTGTGCATTTGAGCATTTCCTGGCGGCCGCTGCTGACACTGATACCTGCTAAACAGCGGGGGGTAGCCGGGTGTCAAACCCTGACTAATCAGACATTGATGGCCTATCCTGAAAATAGGTCACCAATGATAAGATGGTAGATAACCTCTTTAATACCACAGGTATGCTTTTTTTTTACAACAGCTTTCTTAAAATTAGAATAGTAGAATAAATTATATAAATTACATTTTAAATTATTGGATCCATATTGTAGTTGCTATTGTAGCTGCAATTGTTTTACCATATTTCAAATCATTTTCTGAATACCTAAAAAAAATCATGCATTTTTTTTTTTATAAAACATTAACTCACAACTGTGAAAAGTCCTACGCAATTTCAGTAATTAAAGTCTCAGAAATCCTTCAAAATTAGAATGTTATGACTTTATAATTACTATTTTTGCTTCAGGCCTAGATTTGCATATTATTTAATAAAAGCTCATATTATTTTTCATATCTTATATTAATCTAATGTCTGCTTCCCGCTTACCTTGTAGATTATAAGCCGTAGTGGGAAGGGAACGTTTTTTTGACTTACCTGTCTGTCACTTGTTTAGTCCTTTTCATTGTGCTTTCTGTCTAAGAGGTGTCATTATGGCATGTGTTACATTTTACTTAAGCCCCCGCTACACATAGCGATATCGCTAGCAATATCGCTGTAATATCACCGATTTTGTGACGTAGCATGTGATACTTACCTCCGACTGGCTGCTCATCGCTGGTCGCGCGAGAACGTCCTGGATCATTTCTCGTCAGGCGCTTCCTGCTGGGCTTCCTGTGGCGCTGACGAGCGACGCGTGGACGCGGGCGGGAGGACTTCAGGATTGCCTCGTCTGACAGGTAAGTAGCGACCCTCGACCCCTGCTATGTCGCTGGTGAGATCTGCCTGTGTGGCAGCTCACTAGTGACCACTTAGCGATGCACCAGCGATCCATATCGTTGTCGGGATCGCTGGTGCATCGCTAAGTGTAACGGTACCCTTATTTATGAATTATACTGAAACTCTGTTTATAGTTAGTTATACATACAGTACAATGTCCTGGATAATTCAGTTTAATTTACAACGGAAGCAAAGGAACAATTTGCAAAACTGAAGGACTCAGAGGGACTCAGATACACTCTGTATGAGACATAAAGAAGGGCCTCATAAACGTTCTGTTCAAATTGTCATGTATTGGTATTCCTAGACTCACAAATTGCATTCCAGGCCACGGAATAGTTTATGGGTGAGCAATATAATACCGATAAGGGTATGTGCACATGTTGAGTAAACTTTCTGCACCATTTCTGCATCTTTTGGCAGGAAAAATACAGCTGGAAAAACGTAGCTACAAAAATGTGCAGTGTGTTTTTGGTTGATTTGAGTGAACACAATGGTGAAAAATTCAGGGCAAAAACACATAGAGAATTGACATGCTGCAGATTGCTTTCTGCACCAAATCTCTAAATGAAAAATACATGAAGTGTGCATGAAACTTTAGGTTTCATATTCATTTTGCTGACATCAGGTTTTGAATCAGGTTTTGTCACCAATCCGTGCAGAAAATATGCGACAAAAAAGCACTCAATCTGCAACAAGTGCTCACAGCCTAAGATTATGAACAAGTATTTGGAGGTTTATATAGCAACTAAATGAAATGTACTCAAGAAGATTTAACACCCCTTGGGTCAGCTATGTAATACTGATGCATTTTTGCCAACTATTAGAGGCTTTCATACTAACGAAATGTACTCCATTCTGCGGAATAGTCTATATGTGAGCCTTATAATACTAATTTTTTTTACCACTATTTTTATGCTTTTGTAACAACGAAAAGTAGCAAAGAAGATGTCATATCCTATGGACGAGCAATATAATACAGGACAAATTTTGAACCAGTATTTGGAGGCTTAAATAGTAACCGAATGTACCCAAGAAGATATAATACCAGATGGGTGATCAATATGATACCGATACATTTGGAACAAGTTTGTAGAGGCATATACTGTATAACAACTAAATGTATCCAAGAAGATGCAATACCCATTACATTTTGAACAATTTTCTTTGAGGATTTTATACCAGCAAAATGTACCCAAGAAGATGTAATAAAGTGATGCGCGAACGTGCTCAGATAACGGATAAGTAATATATTACCTCAGGAGATGAAGAAGATAATGATACGCTCTCTGTTGTCGGTAGCTGGCAGGAAGGGAAGGAGGAAGCAACCTTAGGTGTTACCTTGCCACCAACACAGCATGGACTTGAACCTCATGGAAACTCCTGACACATGATTGCCTTCTTGCTGCACTATCTTCAACACAATGCCATTAGTACCAATATGGATAAAGGTAGCCTCTTAATAGTATGGTAGTCACTGTAGTGATGTGGCCCCTTTAAATAAGGGTAGGAGATGCTAGAACAAAGATGATTTCCTATAGAATAGTTCCAGTAGGGGGGAACTGAGTGTAGTTCTTTAAGAATGTATATTCCAAAAGCACAGATGAGAATCACATTGGCATAAGTACGCCTTCAGTGATGTGATGATCACCGTATCGGTGGGGTCACTTTGAATGTGGCTGAGCTCCTTGCTGGGGCTGTTAAGACTGACCAAATAAGTTCACATCTTGGAGGCTTTGTCATGTACGGCAGCCAGCATTCTTTCAGAACATCTCTTCAGCTCTGCTGGTGGTGTCTGGATGGATAAGTGCATTCGGCTGTCCCCTGAAAGCGTAGACCACCAAACTTTCATTAAAATGAACAAATCATGGATCTCCGATGAGTTTTGTACTCCAGATTCTTCCTTCCCCTCTCCCTCAGAGTAGCGGTCATATACCGGCTCCCAGGCTCACCCACCCACTTCCTTGACCACTTTTCTGCCTGACTGCCGCACTTCATGTCCTCAGAACTACCAACTCTTATCCTGGGAGACTTCAACATCCCCATTAACAGCCCTACTTCCACATGTGCATCCCAGCTTCTATCACTAACCACCTTCACAGTCCGGCTTCCGCCCCCTACATTCGACTGAAACTGCACTCATCAAAGTGACCAATGACCTTCTGACAGCAAAACGTAATGGTCACCACTCTCTGCTCATTCTTCTTGACCTATCTGCAGCTTTTGACATCTCCTACTCTCTAGGCTCCAGTCACTAGGCATTAAGGACACTGCTCTCTCATGGTTCTCTTCCTATCTTTCTGACCGCTCCTTCAGTGTTTTGTTCTCTGGCTCCATGTCATCTCCTCTTCCTCTTGCTGTCGGGGAACCTCAGGGCTCAGTCCTTGGCCCCCTTCTCTTCTCTCTCTACATGGCCCTAATTGGCACACAAACAAAAAGCACAGAATGACAAATGTGCAAAAATACCTTGCAATAAGACATAACAGTAGTCAGCAAGTACTGATAAAAGGTAATAACAAACACAGGGTATTTAGTCGATACGTTTTTTTGCAAAAAAATGTATACCAAGCTGCCTCACCAACGTCAAGGTAACCCGTGTTGAAGCAGTCCCTATCTAATGTATTTAATACCTGAACGTATGAACTGTGTCTAAATGAGCAGGATTAAGACAGGCGCTTTCTGGTATGGGCACGTGATGCAAGACAGCTCCTTATGTGCATGTCACACAAGAGAGGGGTGGGGTCTCTCAAATCATGCATAAGCATGAAAAAAAACTGGATTAAAAACACACATGTGACATGCACAATGTGAACAAGTCTGTTGGACCATGTTCACTCCACCCTGACTGAAACACAAACAAAAAGCACAGAATGACAAATGTGCAAAAATACCTTGCAATAAGACATAACAGTAGTCAGCAAGTGCTGATAAAAGGTAATAACAAACACAGGGTATTTAGTCGATACGTTTTTTTGCAAAAAAATGTATACCAAGCTGCCTCACCAACGTCAAGGTAACCCGTATTGAAGCAGTCCCTATCTAATGTATTTAATACCTGAACGTATGAACTGTGTCTAAATGAGCAGGAATTAAGACTCAGGGTATTTAGTCGATACTTTTTTTGCAAAAAAATGTATACCAAGCTGCCTCACCAACGTCAAGGTAACCCGTATTGAAGCAGTCCCTATCTAATGTATTTAATACCTGAACGTATGAACTGTGTCTAAATGAGCAGGATTAAGACCCTTGCTGGGGCTGTTAAGACTGACCAAATAAGTTCACATCTTGGAGGCTTTGTCATGTACGGCAGCCAGCATTCTTTCAGAACATCTCTTCAGCTCTGCTGGTGGTGTCTGGATGGATAAGTGCATTCGGCTGTCCCCTGAAAGCGTAGACCACCAAACTTTCATTAAAATGAACAAATCATGGATCTCCGATGAGTTTTGTACTCCAGATTCTTCCTTCCCCTCTCCCTCAGAGTAGCGGTCATATACCGGCTCCCAGGCTCACCCACCCACTTCCTTGACCACTTTTCTGCCTGACTGCCGCACTTCATGTCCTCAGAACTACCAACTCTTATCCTGGGAGACTTCAACATCCCCATTAACAGCCCTACTTCCACATGTGCATCCCAGCTTCTATCACTAACCACCTTCACAGTCCGGCTTCCGCCCCCTACATTCGACTGAAACTGCACTCATCAAAGTGACCAATGACCTTCTGACAGCAAAACGTAATGGTCACCACTCTCTGCTCATTCTTCTTGACCTATCTGCAGCTTTTGACATCTCCTACTCTCTAGGCTCCAGTCACTAGGCATTAAGGACACTGCTCTCTCATGGTTCTCTTCCTATCTTTCTGACCGCTCCTTCAGTGTTTTGTTCTCTGGCTCCATGTCATCTCCTCTACCTCTTGCTGTCGGGGAACCTCAGGGCTCAGTCCTTGGCCCCCTTCTCTTCTCTCTCTACATGGCCCTAATTGGACAGACTATCATCAGATTTGGCTTTCAGGACCATCTTTGTGCTGATGACACACAACTATATACTGTATGTCATTCCCCGACCTTACCCCTGCTGTACAACAGAACGCTAGTGACTGTCTGTCCGCAGTCTCCAACATCATGTCTACTCTCTATCTGAAACTCAACCTCTCCAAAACTGAGCTTCTTCTGCTCCCGCCGTCTACTAACCTCCCTAAATCTGACATTTCCCTCTCCATGGGTGGCACTATAATAACACCCCGGCAGCAGGTGCGCTGTCTGGGTGTTATGTTTGACACCAATCTCTCCTTCACATCCCATATACAATCTCTTGCCCGCTCTTGCAGCTTACACCTAAAGAACATCTCTAGAATCCGCCCTTTTCTCACCATGGAAACAACAAAAACCCTCACTGTAGCATTGATCCACTCCCGCCTGGATTACTGCGATGCTATATTAATTGGCTTCCCCGTTGCTCGAATATCCCCACTCCAGTAGATACTTAATGCAGCAGCCAGGGTCATCTATCTGGCTAATCGGTACTCTGATGCATCTGCTCTTCGTCAGTCCTTACATTGGCTGCCCATTCATTATAGGATCCAATTCAAAGTACTTGTTCTCACCCACAAAGCTCTCCACAGTGCAGCGCCCCCTACATTTCCTCCCTCATTACTGTCTATCGGCCTAACCGACCACTGTGCTCTGCAAATGACTTTTGACTAACCTCTGCACTTATCCGTACCTCCCACTCTCGACTCCAAGACTTCTCCCGCGCTGTGCCAATCCTCTGGAATGCTCTACCCCAAGAAATTAGGACTATCCACAATTTTCATAGTTTCAGGCGCTCCCTCAAAACACATTTGTTCACAGGGGCCTATCACGTTCACTAATCAAAATCATTCTATGTGTAAGTGTGCATGAGTAGCCCATTCAATATCTCCATCCATCCCTCACTCCCTCAAGATGGCTAGACCATCATTGTAAATACATCACTGTAAATACACAACTGTTCTTTGTATCTCCCCCACTACATTGTAGATTGTAAGCTCTCACGAGTAGGGTCATCTTATTTTGCTTTAGTTATTGTATTGTTAATGTTGTTACTTATGACTTGTGTTTTGAAACTGTTAAACTGTAAAGCGCTGCGGAATATGTTGGCGCTATATAAATAAAGATTATTATTATTATTGGGCAGACTAGGAGATGGTGATTTTTTTTGTGTCATGTATTGATCTCGTGTTATTGCAGACTGTGCCATCTTTGGTCAGATGGGCCTATCAGTTCAGTGTGCATAGATTGCAGCGTTGACAGCTTCTATAGCATGCAGATACTGCTTCATCTGCATGCTATAGAAGCAATCAGCCTGCAAAAAATGAGTGTCCCATAGTGGGACAAAGTGTAAAAATTAGGATGAAGCAAAAAAAAAAATAATATTAAAATTCTAAAAACAAAATAATAATAAAAAAATCAAAATTTAATCTATCACTAAATAAATATTTAAATGAAAAAAAATCTAAACAATAAAAGTACTCATATTTCATATTGACGCATCTGTAACAATCCAACCTATCAAACTGTGCCACTAGTTAACCCTTTTAATGAATACCATTAGAAAACAAGGCAAAAAAACTGCTTTATCTTCATACCGCCAAACAAAGTGGAATAATACGTGATCAGAAAGACGGATATAAATAAACAGTTTACCGCTGAAAACGCCATCTTGTCCTGCAAAACATAAGCCACCATTCATAGTAACATAGTAACATAGTTATTAAGGTTGAAGGGAGACTTTAAGTCCATCTAGTTCAACCCATATCCTATCCTAACTTGCCCTAACATGTTGATCCAGAGGAAGGCAAAAAAAACCCATGTGGCAAACAGTAAGCTTCACATTGGGGAAAAAAATTCCTTCCCGACTCCACATACGGCAATCAGACTAGCTCCCTGGATCAACGCAATATTAAGGAAACTAGTGTATATACCCTGTAATATTATACTTTTCAAGAAAGGCATCCAGTCCCTTCTTAAATTTTAGTAGGGAAACACTCATTACAACTTCATATGGCAGAGAGTTCCATAGTCTCACTGCTCTTACAGTAAAGAATCCGTGTCTGTGAGTATGCTTAAACCTACTTTCCTCCAGACGTAGAGGATGCCCCCTTGTCCCCGTCACAGGTCTAAGAGTAAAAAGATCATTAGCAAGGTCTTGGTATTGTCCCCGCATATATTTATACATTGCAATAAGATCACCCCTAAGCCTTCGATTCTCCAAACTAAATAAGCCCAAGTGTAATAACCTGTCTTGGTATTGCAGACCCCCTAGTTCCCTAATAAATGGTCGCTCTTCTCTGCACATGCTCCAGTTCAGCTATGTCTTTCTTATACAACAGAGACCAGAACTGTACACAGTATTCTAAGTGTGGTCACACTAGTGACTTATATAGAGGTAAAATTATGTTCTCCTCATGAGCATCTATGCCTCTTTTAATGCATCCCATTATTTTATTTGCCTTTGCAGCAGCTGCCTGACACTGGCCGCTAAATGTGAGTTTGTCGTCCACCCATACACCCAGGTCTTTTTCATTGACTGTTTTGCCCAGTGTTTTACAATTAAGCACATAATTATACATCTTGTTCGTTCTACCCAAGTGCATGACCTTACATTTATCCCCATTAAAGCTCATTTGCCATTTATCAGCCCAAGCTTCTAGTTTACATAAATCCTCCTGTAATATAAAATTGTCCTCCTCTGTATTGATTACCCTGCAAAGTTTAGTGTCATCTGCAAATATTGAAATTCTACTCACTATGCCCCCTACAAGGTCATTAATAAATATGTTAAAAAGAAGCGGGCCCAAAACTGACCCCTGTGGTACCCCACTGCTAACCGTGACCCAGTCTGAGTGTGCTCCATTAATAACCACCCTTTGTTTCCTATCCCTGAGCCAGCTCTTAACCCACCTACACATATTTTCCCCTATCCCCATTGTTCTCATTTTATGTATCAACCTTTTGTGTGGCACCGTATCAAAAGCTTTTGAAAAGTCCATATACACCACGTCCACTGCATTCCCTTGGTCCAGTCCGGAACTTACCTCTTCATAAAAGCTTATCAGATTTGTCTGACAGAAACGGTCCCTTGTAAACCCATGTTGATATTGGGTCATAAGGTTATTCTTCTCCAGATACTCCAGTATAGTATCTCTTAGAAAACCCTCCAGGATTTTACCCACAGTTGAGGTTAAACTTACTGGCCTATAATTTCCAAGTTCAGTTTTTGTCCCCTTTTTGAATATTGGCACCACATTTGCTATACGCCAGTCCTGTGCTACAGACCCTGTTATTATGGAATCTTTAAAGATTAAAAATAGTGGTCTATCTATGACTGTGCTTAATTCCTGCAGTACTCGGGGGTGTATCCCATCCGGGCCCGGGGATTTGTCAATTTTAGTGATTTTTAGATGCCGCCGTACTTCCTGCTGGGTTAAGCAGGTGACATTTAACGGAGAATTTTTATCCCTGATCATGTTATCCGTCATGGGATTTTCTTGTGTAAATACTGATGAAAAAAAGTCATTTAGCATACTGGCTTTTTCCTCATCCTCATCCACCATTTCACCCAGACTATTTTTAAGGGGGCCAACACTATCATTTTTTAGTTTCTTACTATTTATGTAGTTAAAGAATATTTTGGGATTATTTTTACTTTCTCTGGCAATGAGTCTCTCTGTCTCAGTCTTTGCTGTCTTGATTTGCCTTTTACAGAATTTATTTAATCTTCTGTATTTAGTTAATGCCTCATCACTACCTACTTGCTTTAATTCTTTAAATGCTTTATTTTTATCTCTTATTGCATCCCTTACAGCTCTATTTAGCCATAGTGGTTTCCTCCTATTTCTAGCATGTTTATTCCCATATGGTATATATTGTGCACAGGTCCTATTCAGGATGCTAATAAACGTCTCCCATTTTCTTTGTCTATTTTTATGTCTCAGGATATCGTCCCAGTTAATTGCACCAAGATCATCTCTCATCTGTTGGAAATTTGCCTTCCTGAAGTTTAGTGTCCTTGTAACCCCTCTACTACACATCTTAATAAGGGATACATGAAAACTTATTAATTTGTGATCACTATTACCCAAGTGACCCTCAACCCTTACATTTGAAATGCTGTCTGGCCTGTTGGTTAATATTAGGTCTAGCAGTGCCCCCCCTCTTGTTGGGTCCTGAACCAGTTGTGAAAGGTAATTGTCTCTCATAGTAGTCAAAAACCTATTACCTTTGCTGGAACTGCAGGTTTCGGTTCCCAATGTATTTTAGGGTAGTTGAAGTCCCCCATAATAATGACTTCTCCTTGAGTCGCAGCTTCATCTATTTGCTTGATGAGGATATTCTCTGTTGCTTCCATTATTTTTGGAGACATAACAAACTCCTATCAGTAATTTATTATTTTTCCCCCCTCCCCTTATCTCTACCCACAGGGACTCTACATTTTCATTAGATTCATATATATTATCAGGAAGGATGGGTTTTAAGGATGATTTTACATATAAACACACACCTCCCCCTCGCTTATTTGTTCGGTCATTTCTGAACAGACTATAGCCCTGTAAATTCACCGCCCAGTCGTGGCTCTCATCCAGCCATGTCTCAGATATCCCCACTATGTCATAATTATGTTCCAACAACATTAACTCCAATTCCTCCATTTTGTTGGTGAGGCTTCTGGCATTAGTATACATGCACTTTATGTATCTCTCTGTACCTCTATTCTTTCTTAAATTATTAACTGTTCTAACCCCATCCCCCATGCCATCCCCACCCCAATGTCATTATTTGTGCCCAGGTCTCTATCTGCACTGTCTTCCCCTCCTATAAAAGGAATACCCTCCCCCCGTCCCTAGTTTAAACACTCCTCCAACCTTCTAGTTCTAGCCATTTTCTCCCCTAGCACAGCTGCACCCTCCCCATTGAGGTGCAGCCCGTCCCTAGCGTAGAACCTGTAGCCAACTGAGAAGTCAACCCAGTTCTGCAGGAACCCAAACCCCTCCTTCCTACACCAATTCCTGAGCCACTTATTAACCTCCCTAATCTCCCGTTGCCTCTCTGGCGTGGCACGTGGTACAGTAAGTATTTCCGAAAATACCACCTTGGAGGTCCTTGCTTTAAGCTTACAGCCTAATTCCCTGAAATCATCTTTAAGGACCTTCCACCTACCTCTAACTTTGTTATTTGTGCCAATGTGCACCATGACCGCTGGATCCTCACCAGCCCCTCCCAGTAATCTGTCAACCCGATCAGCGATGTGTCGGACTCGAGCGCCAGGTAGGCAGCACACCGTTCGACGATCCCTGTCTTTGTGACAGATTGCCCTATCTGTTCCCCTAATAATTGAGTCTCCCACTACCAGAACCTGTCTGACCTGCCCTGCTCTCCTATTTCCCCCCTTACTGGAGCAGACACTCCTCCGGCTTTCAGAGGACATGCCTTGCTGCAGCAGTGCTACTCCTGCACTAACACTCCCCTCATCTGCCAACTTAGCAAACTTATTGGGGTGTGCCAGATCAGGACTAGCCTCCCTGGTGCTCTTCCCTCTACCCCGCCTTCTAACTGTCATCCAGCTAGCTGCTTCATTGTCCTGCAGCTCCAACCTAGCATCCCCCCCTCATCTATCCCATTGAGTGTCTGCTCAGTGAGAAGAAGACTCCTTTCCATATTGTCTATGGATCTCAGTGTTGCCAGCTGCACATTTAGATCCAGTATCTGGGCTTCCAAATGCACAACGTGCTCACATCTCGCACAGCAGTATGCACCCTCGACCGGCTGTTCAAGGAGTTTATACATGTGGCAGGATGTACACTGGATGGCATTGGCAATAGTGGAGCACATCCTAATGGGGATTGCACCAGACAAAAAGATAAGCAAAAATAAATAAATTAATTAAAAAAAAAAAAGTATTAATATAATATAACAGCAATTCAGTAAGCCTCCCTTGGAAACTCCCTGAATCCAAAGTCACTGAATCTCAAGTCACACACTTACCACAGTTCGCACTTACGCTCAGGTCACACTCAGCTCGTTCACACTCGCTCAGGCAGAAGATTTAAAAGAGTTGTTTTTTTTTCCCCTTTTACCAGCACACCACCTTGCTGCTCAATGCACTTCCAAAAGGGAAGCATCATCAGCGAAAAAATAAAAAAGTTATAGCTCTCAGAATAAAGTGATGCATGAACAATTATTTTTTCTATAAAATAGTTTTTATTATATAAAAGCGCCAAAATATAAAAAAGGATATAAATGAGGTATCGCTGTAATTGTACTGACCCGAAGAAAAAAAACTGCTTTATCAATTTTACCACATGCAGAACGGTGTTAACGCTGCCCCCCTAAATAAATTCATGAATTGCTGGTTTTTGCTCATTCTGTCTCCCAAAAAACGGAATAGAAAGTGATCAAAAAACGTCATGTGCCCAAAAATGGTACCAATAAAATGTCAGCTCGTCCTGCAAAAAACAAGACCTCACATGACTCTGTGGGCCAAAATATGGAAAAAATATAGCTCTTAAAATGTGGTGGTGTAAAAACTATTTTTTGCAATAAAAGGCATCTTTTAGCGTGTGACCGCTGCCAAACATAAAAACTCGCTATAACGCCTCTTTCACTCATCCGGTAATGGAGATGTCAGTGTCCGTGTGTGTAATACATTCGGCACACGTGTGGTATGTGTGTGCTGTATCAGTACCACACAGGCAGATGCCAGGGAAAGAGCATTACAGTAAGCGCTTGCTCCGGTGTTGTGAGTTCATTTTCCCCTTCATCATTGAGGTCTGATGAACTCCCTCTTCCGGTGAAGGAAGGTAGTGAGGCTGATTACAAAGCACCTGAGCAGAATGATGATGACTGGGTGACTGGGATTGCTGACTGGATATAAGGCAGCCGACGCCCTTCTGCCTTGCGGGTGATTACTCTGAGGGATTCTTGGAGACCAGTCTGATTCCTGCTCCTCAAAAGCTAAGTTTTCTGCTCTACTTTTTGCATTTGTGTTTTGGTTTCGTTTTGCCTTGTTTTTCTGGATTTCTGCATTTCCCTGCTGGGTGAGCTGAATTCCTTTTTGCTCTGTCTTCAGATAATACCTGAGTACTGATATAGTCTTTTTGAAGCCTAGCGTCTTCAGGGCTTTTTTTCTCTATCAGTCTGTTGGCTCCTGTTTTTGAGAGGGTTTTGGCGGATTGCAGACAGCAGCTTTTCTATTCTGTCCTATTTAGTTAGCTTGGGCCCCATCATTTGCTCAGCCTATCTTTCTATCTGTGTGAGTGTTTTTTCATCTTGCTTCACCGTCATTATATGTTGGGGGCTGCCTATTGCTTTGGGGTCTGCTCTGGGGCAGTTTAGATTTCCCTTTCTGTCTTTAGGCTATGTAGTTCTCCGGCTGTGATCAAGGGGTCTAGGGCACCGTAGGAACCCCCCACGGCTACTGCTAGTTGTTTTTGTTAGGTTCAGGGGTCTGCAATCCGATAGCTGCCAACTTCTCTGGTTTTCTGGACTTAGCTAGTATTTCTGTTTTTGCCTCCTACGGTGACTCATTCATAACACTCCGGGTGCTGAACACAACTCTCATCATTCTCTCCTGATCTGCCGGCGATCGACGCAACCAGGGGAGAATGATGAGAGTTACATTTAACCCCTTAACGACCGCCGATACGCCTTTTAACGGTGGCAGTTAAGGGTACTTAAACCACAGCGCCGCTCTTTTACAGTGCTGACTTTTAAGGTAATAGCGCCCCATGGCTTTGGAATTTTTCCGGGGTCACGGTTGCCAGGGGTTGTCAAGACCCATTTTTACCGACCCCGGTGTTGTGATTGCTGTTATTAACGGCGACCGCAAAAAGGAAAATCTGTTTTTCCAGTTAATTTCTCTCTCATCTGATATGATCGCGCATCAGAGGAGAGAGAAATAGGGTTCCCTGTTCCCAATCACCCCTTGAGGAACCTCAGTTGTACCTGCAGGCCCCCCTAAAGTCCCCCGGGCTGTCGGCTTCTTCTTCCAGAAGGTGTGCCCACCGAGATCTACTGGCCGGCATTTGGCAACAATAGGGGACATTTTCCTAATGGTTCATTTTGATCACTGTGATAGACCCTATCACAGTGATCAAAATAAAAAAAATAGTAAATCGAAGCCCGTTATCACCCCCTTAGTTAGGGAAAATAATAAAATAAAAAAATGTATTTATTTCCATTTTCCCAATAGGGTTAAAGTTGGGTTAAAGTTAGGGTTAGGGTTGGTACTAAAGTTAGGGTTAGGGCTGGGGCTGAAGTTAGGGAAAGGGTTGGGGCTAAAGTTAGGTTTAGGGTTGGAGCTAAAGTTAGGGTTAGGGTTGAGTCTAAAGTTAGGGTTAGGGTTGGGGCTAAATTTAGGAATAGAGTTCAGGCTAAAGTTAGGGTTAAGATTAGGGTTGGGGCTGAAGTTGGGGTTAGGGTTGAGGTTAAAGTTAGGGTTAAGGTTGGGGCTAAATTTAGGAATAGGGGTGAGGCTAAAGTTAGGGTTAGGTTTGGGGCTGAAGTTAGGGTTAGGGTTTGGATTACAGTTACAGCTGGGATTAGGGTTAGGGTTGGGATTAGGGTTGGTATTGGCATAGGGGTGTGTTAGGGTTAGGATTGTGGTTAGGGTTATGGTTAGGGTTGGGAATAGAGTTGGGGTGTGCTGGGGTTAGGGTTGGAGTTGCAATTGGGAGTTTCCACTGTTTAGGCACATCAGGGGTTTTCCAAATGCAACATGGCGTTCGAGCTCAAATCCAGCCAAAAATTATTATTTAGTCCACTATTTTTTATTTTCACAAGGGTAACAGGAGAAATTGGACCACAAATGTTATTGTGCAATTTGTCCTGAGTATGCTGATACCCTATAGGTGGGGGGAACCACTGTTTGGGTGCATGGGAGAGCTCGGAAGGGAAGGGGCGTCATTTTGGAATGCAGACTTTGATGGAATGTTTTACGGGCATCATGTTGCATTTGCAGAGTCTCTAATGTGCCTAAACAGTAGAAAAACCGCCACAAGTGACCCCATTTTAGAAACTAGACCCCCCCAAGGAACTCATCTAGATGTGTGGTGAGTGTCATGATACCAGTGCTGGGTGACCGGCACTGCTGGGGTTAATGTTCTGACCTCAGTGCAGACTCTCACCTGCACACCTGGGACCTATTATGGTGGCCTCTCATTGGTTCTGGGGAGGCTTCTTATAGCCTCAGGAAGCTCCCATCCCCCGTCAGTTATACTTTCGCCCTTGGCATTGTGTGGTGACCCCTGAGTGTGTTTGTGCTGTGTTCTGGTTGCTTGATTCTCTGTGTATGACTCGATCTGTTCTCTGGATATCGCTTTGGATTCTGCTAAGTACCTTCTATGTCCGTTTGGTTTTTGAGGGAGCACCATTTGACTTTTTGAGCGCAAAATTGGCTGGAATCAATGGTGGCGCCATGTCACGCTTGGAGACCCCTTGATGTGCCTAAATAGTGGAAACCCCTCAATTTTAGCTCCAACCCTAACCCCAACACACCCCTAACCCTTATCCCAATCCTAATCCCTAATTCCAACCTTAACCCTAATTCCAACCTTAGCCCTAATTCCAACCCTAACCCTAACCCTAATGGAAAAATGAAAATAAATATATTTTCTTTTTTTCATTATATTTCCATAACTAATAGAGTGATAAAGGGGGGTTATTTACGATTTTTTTTACTTTGATCTCTGTGATAGTTTATCACAGGGATTAAAATGTACATTGACGGAATGGAATCTGCCGGCCGGCAGATTCGGCGGGCGCACTGCGCATGCGCCTGCCATTTTCCTCCCGGACCAAGATGTCGGCGCCCACAGGAAGAGGCAGGAGGGCCCGAGGACCACCGGTAGGTACCAAGGGGGGATCAGGGTCCCTATTTCTCTCTCTTATTTGGGATCACATCAAAGGAGAGAGAAGGTAAATGCACAATCACTGCTTTTTTTTTCCGGTCGCAGTTATACGGTTAATAACGGCGATCGCAAAAGCAGGGTTGGTAAAACCGAGGCGAATCATGTTCTCTGGGGTCTCGTCTACCCCTGACAGCCGAGACCCTGGAGAAAATCTGACTCTGGAGGGTGCTATACACTTTCTCCAGAGCGCTGTGAATTAACGGCGCTGAGGTTTAAGTACCCTTAACTACCGCAGTTAAAAGGCATATCGGCAGTTGTTAAGGGGTTAATCCGATCAAAATAAACAGCAGATGATCAACCACAGTCAAAACGTACTTTATAATAATGTTTGAGCTCGTGACAAGGCAGTTGCTTTAAATCTAAATTATTTTTATGACCCCAGTCTATACATGATTGCAGATGATTAGTTCAAGGCTTCTATGATGGCAATTAATGAATAAAAGCTGATACTCCTGTTAACTTAAGTGCTGTCAAGTTTATTTTAGTCTACTTATACATTGTGTCAAATTTTGCTATGCAATATTTTAGCATTTATAATTGCTATAAGAAATGCAAAGTTACATATTGCAAGTACTAACATCTGGCAGATTTATGTTACAACATCTGCTGAAGTAAAAACTGCAAAAAAAGGAAACCATCTTTACATAGTTAAAAAATTCATAGTCAGTAATAAAATAAATGTAATTGTAATCTTTAGTAATTGATTATAGATACCTTCTATGTTACTAAAGATGTTTATAATTAAATATAGAAAAAAGCTCTTCTACAGACTGAAATAATTTTGACATTACACAATTAGCAATGGTGCCTTAATGTTTTAATGTAAAATATAATCAGCAGAATGTATTATTTCCGTTTTTCTTGCTTTAATGCGTTTTCTTTACACACAAAATCTGTTCAAGGTATAAAGAGTTTAATCTTTTTGTTTGGTTGCACATATAGTACACAGTAATTATATTAGCAGCCATACAAACATTAGACAATTAAGGTTTTACTTTCCTCCTGTGTATTTTAGTTAAATTCCTTATTTGAACAGTTATAAGGCAGGTTTCACTTAACAACAGTGTTTTTTTTACAGTATTTTGAGGTGGATTAAAGCTATGATCTGATGATTGCTTGACGCTAGCAATCTTAGCCCAAAATTTGACAGCTTCATAGAATTTTTCCCAAAAATTTGCCCAGCAATTTGCTGCGATTCACAATGCACAAAAGCCCCCAACTGTCTGAAAAAGACAAGTGTAGCACACATACATCTCCCAGGACTATATTTAACACAAACAAAGCGTTAGGCCTGCTTCACACTTCGGTTTCCTTGCATCAGTCAAAATCCGCCGTTTTTACAAAATGACTCATCCGTCAAAAATAGTGAAAAACAGATGCAACTGATCAGTTATTTCGACGGAGCCGTCTAGCAAATCCTCCAAAAAATGGATCCATTTAATCAGTCACATCCGTTTTTTTCATCAGTTTCTTCCATTTTTTCGACGTATTCGTTTTTTCAGAAGCCAGATGGGAGGCTCCTAAAATGTGATTGGCTACTGGAAATTACTGGAAACATATATCTTGATTGTTTGAACAACCTATCTTTGAAAGGTTGTAGAGCAAGTGGCTGAGATGGAAGGAGTTCTGGCAAACATAGTGAGCATATATGCGGATTTTGCTTTTGAGGCCAATCGGTTGGCAGTGATTGCTCATGACAAGGAGGAAGCAAGAAATCACATCCTGTTCCAGTGGCAGCAGAGACATCTTTGGATCCATCCGATCAATGCAAGGCGAATGACACGTGGGGTCTATTCAAAGCTCTATATGGAGTTGAGACAAAACAATGAAAAGTTCTTCAAATTTTTATGCATGAGACCTGAATACTTTGATATTTTGTTGGAACGGGTTGGAGAATGAATCAGGAGAAAGGACACCTATTTGCGTTTTTCCATTTCACCGGTGGAGCGTCTGATGGTGACTCTTCGGTAAGCCTTTTTTTTGTATTTTATGCTATCTCATTCAGTAGACTTCAAAATGTCATGTTGTTGCTGTTAGTTTTTATTAATTATTGTCTTTGCCTTTTTTAACAGATTCCTTGCAACTGGAGAATCCTTTTCCTCCCTCCATTATCAATACCAGCTTGGAATTTCAACAATCTCAGGGATAGTAAAACAGACCTGCTGGGCATTGTGGGATTTTTCTCAACTGTACTGATGGCCATTGCCGACACCCAATGCAAATTCATCACGGTGGATATTGGTGCCCATGGCCGCTTAAATGATTCCCAGGTTTTGAAAATGTCAGCAATGGGGCGTCATTTATACGGAGAAACATTTGAATTTCCACCTCCAAGACCACTCCCTCGAACCTCTGGGCCACCATTTCCATTTGTGTGTGTCCGAGATGAGGCCTTTCAACTTTCACCACACCTGCTCAAGCCACATGGAAGTAGTGGATTAATGCAAATGAAGAGATTATTTAACACGGCAGCATGGTGGCTCAGTGGTTAGCGCTGCAGCCTTGCAGCGCTGGAGTCCTGGGTTCGAATCCCACCAAGGACAACATCTGCAAGGAGTTTGTATGTTCTCCCCGTGTTTGCGTGTGTTTCCTCCGGGTACTCCGGTTTCCTCCCACATTCCAAAGACATACTGCTAGGGAATTTAGATTGTGAGCCCCATCGGGGACAGTGATGATAATGTGTGCAAACTGTAAAGCGCTGCGGAATATGATAGCGCTATATAATAATAAAGATTATTATTAAAGATTACAACTATTGTTTAACACGAGTATGAAGAGTGGTGAAGTGTGCCTTTGGGATTCTAATAGCAAAATGGCGAGTCCTGATGACCACTATCAAACTGAAAACTGAGATTGTGGATGAGGTGGTGAAGGCTTGTGTGGTCCTGCACAATTTTTTAATATCCAAGGAACAGGTAACTATGGAGTAAAATGTGTCCGAAACCACCTTGCATGATTCTGAAAATATAATTTTTCGGAGTGCTATTGCAGTTTCAAGAATGAGGGACAAATTTGCTGACTACTTTATGTCACCTGAAGGAAGAGTTGATTGGCAGGATGAAATGGTATGATAAGTTTGCTTTTTGAGATAATGTATGTTGGGAGTACCCAAGTTATTGCTTAAGTGACACTTGTGATTATACCATGAGTTTTGCACCCAGTTTTGTACCATGCACACTTGTGATTATACCATGTGTTTTGTACCCAGTTTTTTACCAGGCACACTTGTGATTATACCATGTTTTTTGTATTAAACCAAGTTTTGTGCCTTCCTCAAAATTGGCGGCATTTTTTGTAAACTCACAATGTTTTTACTTTTACAACTTATGTTGTATATTTAGTACCTTTTAAACAAAGTGCTGTAAGCTAAATACAATTGACAGCCAATAAATCATTTTTTAAACAAAAAACTTGTTTTATTTAATAGAAAAAATGAACACTTTACAAATCAGTAAACTGTTAGGTGGAGATAGTATCGGAGGGTCTGGAAGGTTGGACCACGTCGATAAGGGGGGAAAGGCGACTGGGTTGGGCGTTGATCAGAAGTGGAAGGTGGGGAGAAAACATGAGGTTGAGCAGGGAGGACAGGTTGGGTGGGGGGTTGTGTTGGGGTAGGTGGGAAATTATACACTCCAGGAAGCTGGGCCGGGGAAGGAATATGAAGCTGGGTTGGGGAAGGAAGATGTGACGGGGAAGGAAACTGTGGGGAACGCATGTGGTACTGGGACTCTGGAATTTTGAAGGATTCTCGAATTGGGAAGGATTCTGAAATTGGGTTGGATTCTGGAATTGGGAAGGATTCTGGAATTGGGAAGGATTTTGGTAACGGCAAGGAATTGGGTAATGGGAAAGATTTGTGTACTGGGAAGGATTGGGAGGAAGGCCAGTGCATGGGGGAAAGGTGTAGGAGGAACTAATGTGGTAGGTCTAGGGGTTTGGGAGATGGCCTGTGCTAGGGCAGCCTGGTAGCCTTGCATTACATGCATCTGCAGGTCAGGAGTTAGATTTTCCATGCTCGCGAGGACCGACTGAAAATATAGGTGATTCGGCGCTCTACTTGCATCTGAATGCATCCTTTCCAGACGACTGCCGAGTTCAAGAATGCTGGTGTTCAACATGTTGAACCCAGCAGTCACTTGCTCGGCCAAAAGTTTAATTGCATACTGGAAGGATGCATTCAGATGCAAGAACTCGGGAGCATAGCTTCTTTCCTGACCCTCAGGCACTGCCGGCCAGAACTCAAAGGTGTTCTTGAGGTGTCGGCAGTGTCAGAGGGGTGGGGTAAAGGGAAAGCTACCTCGTCACCTGCATCTTCAAGTAACGAAGTCTGTCCAGATGCTCCAGCGCTGGTGGATGGGGCAGAGGGACCATAAGTGAGGGAAGGGGCAGATAAAGGGTAGGAGGGGTCGGGTTGCTTGACTTGGCCCACAGTGGTGGACTCCTGTGGGATCGCTCCAGAGGGGTCCAACTCTGCAGTAGGGTCCCGAGTGCTACAAAAGGTGCTGTGAAGGGAAATAAAAAAATAATTAATATATTGATCTTGCTTTGCCCTGGCTAAAATCCAAAAATAAGGTTAGACATGTAAACTTTGTGACTTCATAAATGGGTTGGACAATATTTAACTTCTGCTCACGATCGTCGCCTGGAGGAATGGCAGGACTCTTGCATATTTGTATTTGTTCCTGCATCCTCCAGATCCACTCGGGGCCTGCATCTCCTTGTTGAAGTCCCTCTTGAAGTGATACCTAAGTGACTGCCACCGCGTGACTACCCTTTCACCTGTAATGTTAAAACACAAATGGGTTACAACCAGTGGCGTAACTACAAAGTTATAGGCCCCGGTGCGAACTTTCAAATGGGGCCCGGCCATGCAAAAATACATGCACATCTCCGCTCCGCACACCACATACAAGCACAGCTCCGCTCCGTACATCTCATTCATGTGCAGTTCCGCTCCATACACCTCGTACATGCGCAGTTCCGCTCCTTACACCTCATACCAGCGCGGTTCTGCTCCATACACCTCATACAGGCATGGATCTGCTCCGTACACCTCGTACACGCGCAGCTCCGTTCTGTACACCTTGTACATGCGTGGCTCCACTCCATACACCCTGTACACAGACAGCTCGGCGCCGTATACATCGTACACGCGCATCTCCGGTCCGTACACCTCGTACACGCGCATCTCTGCTCCGTACACCTCGTACATGCGTGGCTCCGTTCTGTACACCCTGTACACACACGGCTCCGCTCAGTACACTTCGTATACAAGCATCTCTGCTCCATACACCTCGTACATGCGCATCTCCGCTCCGTACACCTCGCACATGCGCGGCTCCGCTCCGAACACCTCGTACACACACGGCTGCGCTCCATACACTTTGTACACACATGGCTCTGCTCCGTACACCTTGTATACACACGGCTCTGCTACATCCACACTATAAACCCCACCTGACTCCACACATAAACTTACCCTCATCCAGCACAGCAGAGTCCTGCATACACGGAGGCCCCTGATCATGTGACCCCTGACTCCTCCCCTCCTGTGACCTCATCACAGGTCCTGTGTGCACAGAGCAGCCATCGTGCGCTCCTGTAGTCACAGAGCTTCATGTGACTGGTCACTGAGAGTGATGGCAGCAGGTCTCATCCTCCATCACCTGAGACACTGGGGGGTGGAGTGCAGAGCTCGGGGGGAGGAATAACCGAGTCCAGTCCATGCTGGAGAAGGGGGCACAGGACGTGATCGAAGCCCAGGTCCCACATGAAGCCGGCTGCTTCTTTGCTGGACTTGGCGAGCCCCTAAGCACTCCAGGGCTCCATCGCAGCTGCGACCCCTGCAACCTCGGTAGTTACGCCCCTGGTTACAACACATTCCATTCTGCAACCTAAAACCCATATCTGTGAATACTTATGCGCTTGAGTCTGCTGCAGAGGTTCGAGGTTCTCCCAGTTGTCCACAACGATAAAGCAGACTTGCTCCTAGAGCCAACGGGTAACATATTGATCAGCATGGCTGCGGTCAGCCATGTTCCACAGCGGCTCCCATTCTCGTACCTCTTCAATGTGGCGGTCCACATCCAAACCACCTTCCTCACCATCCGATTCGAGAGCAGGCTGTGAAGACTGTTAAAAGATAAACAAAAAAAAATAAACTGCAAACCACTAATAAAATAATAATTAAAAAAAATTACTCCATGCTGACCGCCGCGCAGATTGCGATGCCAACCCAGGGAGCTGCTGTGAGGACCTCGATGGCGATTGCCAGAATGTGCAGCAGACTAGAAAAAAAAAACATTATGTTGAATGTAGGCATTTGTTTTGTGTGTAATGTGATGTATGATTTTTTTTGTGTTGGGTTCACTGTGATGTCTGTATGAAATGTTTCAGAGAAACTTACTCTGCGCGGCCGCTCCGGGCAGCATCCTGTGAAAACATGATTAATGCATATAGTTTAACCAAAATTTTTAACAATAACAAACCTAAAAAAAAAAATAATTTCATTTCCTCAATTCACCTACGCTGTGAGGGAGGGCTCCCAGAAGACGATATATTGGCCTGTTGTCTCAAAGTATCTGCAAGTGTAAAGACACTTATGTCTTTTCATACTTACATCAGGAGTTTACTGGCTGACCTTGTCCCTGCTGGCTGTCCCTGTCCCTGCTGGCTGGCCTGCTCCCTGCTTTGATCTGCAAGCATAAATACACCTGTTAAGATTAAATGTAGGTAGCTGAATTAGAAAATAATAGGTAGCTTAAGAGGTAGTAGGATTTCAAACCATTCCCCCATAAAATAATCTCCATAGGATCACCACCCTAATTCAAAACCACCCCGCTCAAATTTTATATCTGAGCAACGTTCAAGAAGGCAAACCATGACCCTTCTGTAACCCCAAAAAACTACAAGGCCCACAAGTATGAACTTGAAATACTCCTTCCATAATATGCGCAATGTGCAAGCTGCCAAACCCTCCAGCTTCTGTTACCCCCCAAAAAAAAGTAAACTAGACCTTGCAAACGATACACTCCTTCAAACCCCCCACTTGAAGTTCTATTTAACACAGATGCTCTTTAAAAATACCCCTTTTAAAAATTTAAATTACCCAACTTTATGCTCAACACCTTTTATTTAAAAAACAAATAGACCCGCAACCAACTCTGGATTGCATGTTGTACTTTCCTGTTTTTCATAAACCACACTTTCAAAGTTACCTTGGTAAAATGATACTACGGACAGTTTTTGTATATATTTTTGTTTATTTTTTTAAACAAGTAGGAACTACACAACTCTTTATTTTAAATATGAGTACATGAAACATTTTTGAAAACAAAAAAATAAAACTCACACAGGCAAAATACACACACACAACATGACATACAGGCACACACACTGCAGAACTTAGTTTGAAATACATGTAGAGTAAAAACCTGGCTGGGCACACACACATGCAGCACAAACACACACCGCCATCGTACACACATGCCACAAAGACACATACCGCAGAACTTTCTTTAACCCCTTCATGACCT